>NC_061786.1:16126718-16149333 GCF_022458985.1 Mugil cephalus
AGAAGGTGCCAATGTGTGGTTCACATTTTGTGTCAGGTAATATTAATTTATGCTGTATCTTTTTGATGAAGTCATACCTTAAGTTACTTCTTACGTCATATTCTGGAGGGCTGTCTGATAAGTTTGTCGATGTTGTTTTGGCGTAGTTACGGCCGACAGTAACTGTTGTGCTCTAGCACAACTATGGTGTAAATATATTTTAGTAAGAATATGAAGAATATGATGCCTCTCACGCGAACACCATTTATGTTGACTTTGGGCACCAGACAGCCAATTTACAAAAAAGGTGGCTAGCTAACTATTAACAGAGAACCCCGTTTAATAATTAACTTAAAAATCACAAACAATGGCACAATATTAATAGTAGCAAACCTAAGGATTAAGTGTTCTACAGTGTAGGGGTTGGCATAGGGGTTGGCATATTCACTCTTGTACAACATTAACAGACAAGCAAAGTTTCAAAGATAATGAAGTAACAAAACATTAAACTAAGGTGAGCGACATACACTATGTACACATGTGGATGTGTGTATATTAGTGAGAGTGTATGAGTGTGTGTGTGTGTGTGTGTGACCAATGACCATGTTTCTGTATGAGGTGTTAAGTGTGACTTCAGATAATGGACAAGATGGCAGGTGGTTGATGGTGTAGAGGTCTCCAAGTGATGTGGGGGGAAAGGAACAAAGAGGTGTCCTTTAAAGTTAAAGGTTAACTTTTTATAGCCCATAGACAACAGAAACAAACTCAAGTATTTCACTGATTTCCATCAGTAAATACATTGGCAAGGTTGAAGTAGTCCATGCTTAGTCGAGGTACGTTCAAGGTACGCTAACTAGGCCCAGTTACCTTACCTTAAGTCACATGAAGAAGAGAACATGCTGATTGGTGTGCTGATTTGCAGGTCCTGCTGTTGCTGGGTTGCAAAGTCCAATTGTCATTGTCCTTGGTGAATGAACTACAGCTGTCCTGGTTGTGTAGTTCTTGTTTTGTTGAGGAGAGTCCTTGGTCCTCCTCGAAGAATCGAATGGTTGTTCTGCTTTGCTTTGTTTGGTTGCTCCGTTGCTTGTTAACTCAACTAGCAAACTTTGTGTCGTGGTAGTTGGTTCCGTCCTTAGGTCCAGTCCAGTGGAGGCCTCTGCTTTGTGCAGGCCTCATGGAAGTTGGAGAGAGAAGGAGCGAGGAGCAGCCAGCTCCTCGCGAAGAGTAAGAGAGGGGGGCATCCGTCCCTTTTATTGGCTCGATGACCTCAGAGGCCTCGGCCATACGGTGACCTATGGGGGTCAAGAGTGGAGGTTTCACACCTAGGTGTGAAAAAGTGAAGGCTGCTGGGAAGTTGAGTTCAACAGCCTTCTCCTCCATTTTGAATGGGCTGACTCCCAACAGTAACTATTTCAGTTTCAGCAATAAATAATAAAAATAAACAAAGTGTTCTGACCACGCTACCAAAGCTGGGCAGATAGACAGGTCCCAAGAAAAACTCTGATTTAGAGGATTACTTGTGAAAAACTGTAAAACTGAACAAACAAAATATACAAATTAGTTTTATATATGGTCAATATTGCTATACAAAGATTTGTTAGCTTCCCTCTGTGACTTCAGACATGAGAGTAACAAGAACTTAATGAGACAGATGAGAAACATTTGAGGAGGACTGAATGTTCATGTGCTGTCTTGATTCTGTAGGTAAGTCACCAGTTCAAGGTCTTTGGATTTTAACTGCAGTTCTTTGCAAGCTCCAACAAAGTTTGCCCCTCTGTGCGAACGGAAGAGGCGACTGGTCCACAGATAAATCTCCTCAGGTCATTCACAAAGCTTGAGGTGGACAGTGACTCAACTACCTCAATATGGACAACTCTCGTTACTAAACAAGCAAAGACAGCAGCCCAGTGTTTGTTTTCTGTGAGACCACCCTGGGTTCTTCGTGAGCCAACACTCCATGGGCCAAACACATCAACAACATCATTAGTGAACGTAGGACCTGGGTTGACCCGTTCTTCTGGTAAACTTGATATTTTTTGTACTTCTGTTCTTCCTCTCAACTTTTTACAGAGGACACACATGTGTATGACACTTGACACCAACCTCTTTCCTCCAACCAACCACAGACCAGCAGAGTGGAGAGCACCTTTTGTAAAATGTCTGCCTTGGTGTGCAACCTGCTCATGGTAGTGCCTTACTAATAAGGTAGATATGTGATTCTTTTGGGGAACAATGATAGGGTGTCTCTCTTCCCAGAGTTCGTCAGAAAAGGGCATGCGTCCTCCCACCCTCAGCACACACCCTACATCAACAAACGGGCTCAATTTCCCGAGAGAGCTAGATTTTGGGGCCACAACACCTTTCGTTAGATTGAATGTATGGCTTCAGGCCATAAAATGAGTGGATAAAGATGGAAAGCCCTGGTAGTCTGCGAAAGTCCACCACCATCTCCTTGGATTTACCCACATTGATAAGGAGTTGGTTTCGCTGACACCAGACCACAAAGTTCTGTGACAGTCCTCTGTACTCTGTGTCGTCATCGTCTCTGATAAGGCTGACAACTGCTGAGTCATCTGACAACTTCTGCGGAACACAGCCGTTGGTGTTGTGTCTGAAATCTGCGGTGTACAGGGTGAAGAGTAAGGGGGCCAAGACAAGCCCTCTGGTGGGCACCATGTTACTGGTGAGGAGGTCAGACACAGTTCCTGGCTCTCACAAACTGAGGTCGGTTTGTGGTAGGTAGTCCAGGATCCATTCAGACAGCTGGTGGTCCACACCCATCCCCTCCAGTTTGTCCCTCAGAATCACTGGCTGGATGGTTTTGTAATAATAAGTAATATAAGTGTATAAGTATTATATATACTGTATATGTGTGTCTGCCTGACTAACGTTGGCCATTTGACACAATAAACACCAATTACGGGGGGATTTGTATTTATCGCCAGTGGTTTGTTTTCACCCAAATGGGGGTGTTGAATAATATGCTACTCTCTTCTTCTGTTGTCTAAGAGAGTGACGAAAAACGAAGATGTTTTTAGAGATAACCTAAAAAGATTTCCCTGGTAACTAGTTACTTTTATCGTTGAATAATCAAGTTACTAATGCAGTTACTTTTTGGGAGAAGTAACATACCCAATACTGAAACCCTTGAAGTTATTTTTGACCTTTTTCACATTCACAGCTGTGTCAAGTCTGTTTCAAAGTGGTGGTCCTGAAAGGCTGAATATCGACTGCCTACTTTTTTTTTTCTTCGCAAGATCCTAGCATTCTTACTATCTCTTGCAAAATTTGACTTGCACAGTTTCTTCCGTACTGCATGAACACACTCACCCTTCAAACCTATGAATATGAACCTTTGAACCAACGTTACAGGGTGGAACAGGAAATATTTAAAACCACACAGCAGTTTCTGTTAACAGTGATGCACTTCAAGGTGGTGAGAAAACCATTTCAAGGTAATATTACTAGGGGACGTGTGGTTGGTGCCAGCCGTCATGTTGTCTCCTGCACTCTAATGAAGGTCCTCTTCTCCACCTGGATGCATTGCCATACATCACGCTGACAACTGGTTTTTAGCAATTCTTTGATACAAGATGAAAAAAGTAACTTCACCTCAGAAAATGTTTTATTATGGCTTTTGGGTGCATTTCTCTTGGCGGGAAGCTGCTACTAAAGGGGCCTGGCCCTCATCCATGTCCCTATCAATATTCATATGATTTGTATTTTTATTTATTTATTTATTTTTTTGCAGCCTGTTTTAATGTGTGTGTGTGTGTTAAATGGCCTCTGCGCACTTACCTCAGCGTATTAAAGAGAGAGGCGAGGAAGCAAAGTGGAAGGAAACACGAATAAATTTAAGTTACACGTGTTGTAAAATGGTGTGTACGCCTCAGCCGTTGACGGGGTGGCGCAGGAAAGATGAGAAATGACTAACTGATGGGTAATTACAACCTGCAGCATCATCCATGTGACGTAGATCAAATTCGTTTTCTCCTTATTTTATTTTCCCAAGACATTTAGTAATCTTTTTTTATTTTATTTTATTTATTTATTTTTAAATGTATTTTATTGTATATTGGTGTCTTATGTGTGTGCGTATGTGCGTAAATACTCAGAAGCTGCAGAAGCAGCTAGCTGGTGACGCCCACCCACAGCAAGCCTTCAAAGTAAAGTCAGAGGGTTGAGATGGCAAACGAGAGGATAAAGACGGAGAAATCCCGGAAACAGTCGTCGAACAACTAGACGAACGCACTGACTTTTCAGCATCGGGTGAGTTCATTTGTGTTTTGTATAGCGCTATTTATTTCCTCTTAAAACTCGTCAAAGTCAAATTAGCTAACAAGTCTGATACTGCGGACTATTTCTATTGTGATCTCTGCTATTATTTAGAGCTCTAACTCAGAACCTTCTACATCACCCAGATCACGACGTATATATATATGTGTGTGTGTTTGTGTGTGTGTGTGTGTGTGTGTGTGTGCGCCCTATTTATTACATCGTATCCGTATGATAAACTCAGTAATGACTTTGTACCGTGTGTAAAGTCATTCTAAACCCATTAGAGCCTGAATTCTTTTCGAATGCGCACTGCTTTTATATTTGTAACCCATTAAATACATTTAATACTGTTAAAATACAATACTTATACATTGTTAGTTGACAGCAAGTTTTAATATAACGTTTTCCCTATTTCCTGTCTAACAGCATTATCACATCGCACATGTAAAGCATGACACAGGGTTGACTGAATGCACCTTGGTGGATTTTCTTATTGAGAAAAAGTGTGCTTTCCAAAACTACTTACATTGGCCCAAGGACATTGTTTTATATTTATCTGCGTTATCTTACACATACCAGATGTGTTTGTGAACAGTTTTCACAGCTTTGAGAATTTGGAGTTGAACACATATACCATCGCCACCATGTGAAGTGAAAACAAGGAAACCTGGGGACATTTTATTTGCTGAATTTGAGCCACACAAAACATTTGAGTGACTGTTAAAACGTTTCAAATAACCCAACAAGTCCAGTTGGCTTTGTTTCATTTTTGAGGCTGTACCATGGTGTGGATAACTTATAACCCCCAACACAAAGGATTTTGACTGACTGGACTTTGAAAAGGGTTGTAAAAACTTTAACTCAAATCCGGTTGGATGAGGCACTATGTCTCCAAGGTTGATGGTCAGTGTGCTCAGTCATCTGCTTTTTAACATTTTACCTTTAGTGGCCTAGCTTATCAGTAGTTAACACTTTGAACTGTCAGCAGTCAGGCTAATACATGCTGACTTGGAGTTTACAGCTGCCAGATTTCTTCCTTCCTCTTCTTCCAGTGATAGTGTTTGTGATGTGATAGGTTTCTGAAGCCAGGACCCCAGATTTGATTTTAAATGAGAAGAACAAATTCTAAGTACAGTACTGTTGTCAGTCTGACTATGTTAGCTTGTTGTTAAGAGACTGCTCATCACTACCTGGGCTTGGCCCTGACTAGAGAAGCACAGGCATGACACTGAGGCTATGCCTTCACACTAGCAGTGAGAAGAACTAACACATTTTCACACTGGGTTCAGAACAGAAAGTCAGAGAAAGCACAGGAGAAAGTTTAAAGAATGTTTTGAGAATTTGAGACCAAGCTGCAGCAGAAGAATCTTGAATTTTTGTTGCACTTTTCTACCTGTTGGTACAAGTTACAGTCATAACGGCACATCTACCCTCACGCATTTACACATATATGGTCAAACCTCTTTTTTGTGGACAGTCCAGTCTGACTTGTCCGTGAGTTACAAGAAACACACCCTTAAATGTCTGTAGATGATTGACCACAGGTACAAATGGATGCTCTATGGAATCAAACAGTGTTCCATGAGAGTGCGTTGGCATAAAGGTCATCTGTTGGACAGTATTTGCTGTAAATTAAGTTTTATTTCAACTGCAGGAAAGCTGCATGCAAGCTTGGCAGGAACAGTTTTGACACACTAAATAGTTTTATGTAGTTTTAGTAAATACAGCATTTTATTGACTCTTACTAATATTCCAGAATAGTGATGTAGAGCCTAGACTGAAACATCTCATCTGTGGGTGGTCATTTCAGTTTTAAATGTAGTCTGTTTGCCTTGAAATACAGTACAGACATTAATGCCCAGTGGACCTCACTTCCCTTATAGTGCCACGAGGGATCTCTGCAGAGCAATGTGGACGATGTGGCTACACTGGTGTAAGCATTTATACTCACTGCACTTGTGTGTCTGCATCGTCCTGCACTTACACCACTAAAACACTAGATAACTGTATTTGGTTTCTCTGTGTGTGCTAATTGGACCTGAGGAGCTCATCTTGGCTTTCACTATGATAAATTTTACTGTAGACATGAAGTAGGTCATGTCTAATGTCTAACATCAGCCCTATTTAGCACAGATTCTTTGCCTGAAGTTTGAGTCGTTCACTCGTCGTCCAAGTGTCTGATAATAAGCGTTATCTACTATCTATTCCAAAAAATAACATGAGCACACGACGTAAAAGCTGCAACGAAACTAAGTGTGCCAAAGTTCAACGTCCGTAGAACAAAAGTGAATAATTGAAGTGTAAATATCTGGCCAGAGCCACAATAAACTCATCATTTCAAAGTAGAAAAACCTGTTAGAAGAGGAACTTGTGAACTTCCCTCTTTGTGGCGTAATCATTGGTCTGGAAGGCAAGAGAAACTTTTACCAAAACTAAAAGATTATAAACCATCACAATGTAATTTTATTCCACATATTAGAAACCATGATGTTTTTAAGGGCAGGCTCAAGACCCACCTTTTTAATTTAACTTTTAACTGAGTCCCCTTTTACTCTTTTTATCATTACTTATTTATGCTTTTATTATTCATCTATCCATGCATGCTTTTATGTTTGCTGATTTTACTGATTTTCTGCATTTTTTTTAATTTTATTTTTGTTGTTTGTTCATACCTTTTAGTATTATTCATATTTTACCCTGTTGTTTCTTAGTTTCTAGCTTCTAGTAATATCTTGTGTGTGTGTGTGTGTGTGTGTGTGCGAGGAAATTTTCAATTTCATTCAAATCTCTCCAGAATAGAACCTGAACTATTTGCTGCAGGTTGTGTAACTGCAGAAAATGTATTTTCCATCAGATTTCTAAATGTGCTGCTGATTTAAAAACTACAGATGCATTTTATGGAACACACATGTCTGACTGTCTAAGGCTGACTTGCTTAAAAATACTCTTTTTCTGTCCCCAAATCCAAACCCTCAATTAGAGAAGGGAAACTGAAAACTTCCACATCACCAAAATGGCTGAATCAACACTTGACAGTGTAAACAGAACCTTTATGTTTTTTTGGCAGCGCAGTTTTTTTTTGAATGCATTTTACTGTATGTGTGACAAAACCTACAAACTACACAGATATTTAAATAAAATGGGGCCCTATTGGAGTGTTCAGTGCAGGATTCATCATTAATTTGAAAAGTTTCACTAAACATGCATAACTTTTAAGGACACTGCACATAGTAGGAAATAGGTCTCCTTTCATTCAAATCTCTCCAGAATAGGACCTGAACTATTTGCTACAGGTTGTGCAGCTGCAGAAAATGTATTTTCCATCAGATTTCTAAATGTCTAAATGTCTGATTTAAAAACTACAGATGTATTTTGTGGAACACAAAATAAAATATTAATTTTCTGTCCTAACCTGAACCATCAATTAGAGAAGGGAAAGTGAAAACTTCCACATCACCAAAATGGCTGAATCAACACTTGACAGCGTAAATAGAACATAGCGGCTTTATGTTTTTTTGTTATGTTATGTATGTTATTTTTATTTGATATGGACAACACAAATACATTGACACTGTCCCAGTGGACAGACCAGATGCTTTGCTTGAGTGTATATAGCAGGCATGCTAATTTTCAACACCATTTTATTGTACGTGTGACAAAACTTACAACCTACACAGATATTTAAATAAAATGGGGCCCTATTGGAGTGTTCAGTGCAGGACTCTTCATTGATTTGAAAAAAAGTTAAAAGTTTCACTAAACATGCATAACTTTTAAGGACACTGCACATAACCCATCTTTGTGCTTTAGCTAATGCATAACTTCTCTGTGATCCTAAATTTATTCTCAGGTTGGGACTCTGAGCTGAATGGATAAGATAAGGGAATTCAAAGGGAAGATCCTTTTCTTCCTCCTTTTCTTCCTCCTCATTGTCACTTTGTTCATCATCATCTACTTCATTGAGAAGCCACCCAGGACTAATTGGTCTGTCCCACCACCACGTCGGCCTCCAGCCACTTGCCCCTTCTCAGTCTCTAAGAACACCATCACTCCACTCAAAAATACGAAGCACTTGCTGGTGTCAGCCTTCATGGACCAGAGAGAGAAGGGTTTTGACGTACGCATCATTGGGATATTTAAGAGGGACTCCATCCAACCACTTCACTGCTTCTTCTGCTGCGCAGGCCAGTTAAGTAAGGAAACCACTCCGTCGAATATTTTACAGCACTCGGACAACTTTGGTTTTCCCTACACCACGACGGATGTCCTGTGTGAGATTCCTCAAAACTGTGACGCTTCATATGTCACGCTTCTCACTCAACCAGAGAAGAATGCTACAACTAAACATACCTGGCTTCCCATAAGAAACAAGAATGAGAAAAAGCTGCAGTTCAACTTCACAGTCTGCATCTCCACCCTGTTTGGGGACTACAACAACGTACTTCAGTTTGCACAGACTCTGGAAATGTACAGGTCAGCACAGTAACAATGACACAAACCAAACTGTCTGATTCAAATCAGCTTCTCTCTTGACGTGATCTAAAATAATGTCAACTTTGTAAAGCGTGTGTTTATTTCAGTGTTCCTGTGTTCTGCATGAGTTCCTGTTACATTCCAAAATGCAGTTAGTTGAACAACGTGCACTGCTGAATTAAAGAAACTCCCAATCCATAACCCATCAACACTGGAACAGAACATGTGCATGTACATGGGTTATTTTGACCCAAATGCTTGGGCTAACCCATGTAACCCAGAATCCTGAGTTGCTCATTTGACCCAACTCAATGAGTAAACGTAACCTTATTCAGGGATTAAAAATAACCCATACACTGGGTTATCATTGCATTACTACTTCTATATTTAAAAATCAAATGACATTACTTGTTATAATTAATCATGTGCAATTTATTTGGATTCGTAAAATCAAACGAGAGTAAAGACCACTACTAACTTTAATTTAATGGCAATTTTAATAACAATTTGGAAACAAACATAGTGTAAAATCACATTCAGAACCAAAGAAAATTAATATAAATAAACAAAACACAAATGTATTCAAGTTTAGATCCAAACAACATTTCCAAATCAAACCTCACTCCCCCTCATACACTCTCTAGACCAGGGGGGTCAAGCTTATTTTAGTTAAAGGACCACATTCAGACCAATTCAAACTCAACTCAACTGCTGGACCAGTAACAGAATCGCGTCATAAGACATAAAAATAACAACAACAACTCCACATTCTTCTTTTGTTTTAATGATTTGCCATTTTCCTCCTACTTCAGCCTCCTCTGTCTCCTCCTCCTCCTTCTTCTCTTCTTTACTCCGTTTTTACTCGTCATGGTTTATCCACCGTTTGTAGTAGAAATTATGACAAATGTAATATGATAGCTAGTGCTAGCTAACTTGAACTGTTCCGTTTATCATGCTACGTTAAAGTTAAAAGATGAGTATGTGATTATGTGCAATGGAATAGTATATCAAAATGACAACTACACTCTGAACCACCAGACCTTAAATTGTGAAATTCAAATAGCTATCATTATAGTTAGCAAGAGAACATTAGTTTAATTTAGCGAGTTGCTAACTTTACTTTGTTAATAATATCAAAGAATAAAAAAACATTACACCCATTTATGAGCCTTGATTGTGAATTATATGTGAATTATTGAAAATTATTTTAAGTTCAAAACTATTTAAAAAAGTGAAGTAAAGTATTTAATTTAACAAACCAGAAATATCTTGCTCTTCCTTCTGTCCAGTCACTTGTGTCCGGAAAAAAACGTATTTCAACAAAAAGTAGCGGGAAAATGAATGAACCGGTACAATGTG
Organism: Mugil cephalus; assembly: GCF_022458985.1. Taxonomy (NCBI): domain Eukaryota; kingdom Metazoa; phylum Chordata; class Actinopteri; order Mugiliformes; family Mugilidae; genus Mugil; species Mugil cephalus. Next base: position 16,136,808 of record NC_061786.1, read on the forward strand.
TTTATAGTACCTCAAATAACACAGGAATATGTTGACAGAAACAACCCAGCAGTTTTACACACAATAACCGTGAACATGCACACCCATAAATATTAGCATGTTAGCATGCTAACGGTACCTCTCAGAAATTAAAATGCAAATCCTGGACACGTGAAAACAAATAACACCAGAGCTGCATTAAAAACCTTCACCTCCCTTTTCTCCAGGTTGCTGGGTGTGAACAGAGTGGTCATCTACAACACGAGCTGCGGCCCAGAGCTCGACCGCCTGTTGCAGAGTTACAGCGAGGAGGGCTTCGTGGAAATGGTTCCCTGGCCCATCGATAAGCATCTAAAACCATCTCCTGGCTGGCACTTCTCACAGTTTGGGGGGGACTTGCACTACTATGGCCAGTTAGCCACCCTGAACGAGTGCATTTACAGATCCATGGAGCGTTCGCGCTACGTCCTGCTGAATGACATAGATGAGATCATAATGCCATACAAGCACAATGACCTGATGTCTCTGATGAAGACGCTAGAGCAGCAGTACCCAAATGTATGGTACTCTCAGTACACAAATACATTTGATATTAATGTTCAAAATTCAGGATATTTATATTCTCTTTCCATCTTACATGTACTATTCACATTCTGTAGGTGGGGGTGTTCCAAACTGAGAGCCACATGTTCCCCAAGAACCACTTTGAGCCACAACGGACATTTAACCTGCCTCAGTGGAAAGATGTGCCGGGAGATAATATTCTGGAGCACATCTACAGGGAAGAACCAGACAGACATGTTTACCACCCGTACAAGATGATAGTTAAGCCAAAGTACGTTACATTAGTCAGGCAGTTATATACACTGATCAGCCACAACATTAAAGTAAATAACATCAACCATCTTGTGACAATTCAATGTTCGTCTGGGTCTGTGTGTGTTACTTAGACATGTACCACCCACCTAGACTAGACCAGACATCTCCACCCCTTAGCAATGACACACACACACACACACACACACACACACACACACACACACACACACACACACAAACACATATATATTAAGAAGGTGGTCATTATGATATGCCTGATCGGTGTATATACTATACTATAGGAACCACAGCATAGACTGGGTTCTGTTGTTAAAATAATTTAATTCAAGCCATTATTCTGTTTTTTCTTTTCATCTTTACACCTTAGAAACACATTGTCTCAATAAATTGTGGCATATTACACAGCAGAATCCAAACATTTAAGTGACCTATGTCTGTGTGCTTCACAGGATGATAGAGCAGACCTCTGTGCATGAGATGCTCAAGAATTATGGAGATCGCAAGATTATTCCACAAGACCTTTGTCGAATAATTCACGTCCGCACTCCTCCCATTTCATTACCAAAGGAGCAGCTTCATGAGGACAAACGACTGTGGAACTTCACTAAAAAACTGATTCCCAATGTGGACAAGGCTCTGAAGAGAGTGGGGATGCTGAGCAACAGTTGATGTATGGTTGGAACAGACAATGAGATGGACACACTTTGAACATGTCAGGCAGTGACTATGCACTCCTCAGCAAAAGGGATATTTATGATTTCCTCTGTGCCTTTGTGTTCAGTGTTTTCTCTCACATGGTGGTACAAACTTTCTAAGGTTTCCAAATACTCAGGATTGAGAGCTCGGGTTTTTTCTAAGCTTTCATAGAAAATGGAATGGAACTCATACAATTGCAGTGAGTAATGAATGAGTAATGAAGTAAACCCCTCAATGAGCCAAGCTATTCATTTGCACAGATTGTACCCATTGTTAAAGTATTTTCTATATTTTACATGTTTTGCCAAGGTGTTTTCACCTTGTGAATCGTGTTTCCATTTGGAAGCTTTTAATGCGTTAACGACATTCCTGTGGAGGTGTATCTTCAACACGTGACTATGAAGCAGACACTGTGTATTTAATTTATATTTATTTTTTTATTTTGAATGCTATGCAAACATGCCAAAGTGACTTCAAAAGCAGAATGTATAATGTGCCATGAGCTGCTCACCATAGACTTCCTAACGTATTGTCCATAGTGTGGCTGAGCTGAAGCACCACTGCAAGGAGGAGTGATGCACAAGATCCACAGCTACTCCAGAGATCACTGAATCCAAGGGCCCTCTTACTTTTTCCACCAGCACTACAATTATTTGATGAGCATGTTCAGATAAGATGGATTATAATTGCTTGTGCACTGGGAGCGTAAGTGCACTCTGTCCAGTTCTAATTGTGTCTTAGAAGATGGAGATGACATGACAGTTTGTTTTTATATATTCAGGAAGCCTAGTCTTTCTGCTGGACAGCTCAGGGGACTAATTTTTTTTTTTTTTTTTTTTGGTTTGGGTTAGTTTTTGGTTAATTTATGAGCATTTTTAATACTGCATAGAAGGCAAGCACTAAGAGAAACTGAAGAAATGAAAGGATTATAGATAACAACAAAACCAAAAAATGCTGGGTCATTGTTAAATGATAAATAATAAAAATCCCTCCTGTATGTCTGTTTCATGGTGCTTTGTGTTTCTACACTTAAAAAGAAAATGTACTCTTTTTTACCCCATTTATTTGGTATATTAAGCAGTTAATTTGCAAATTTAGACAAAACAGGTGGTTAAAAGATGTGCTGTGCTGTGCTGTGCTGTGAGGAAATGTGTGCTGTAGCGATAACTTAGTGCTAACACATGCTTCATTTTAGAATGTTTCTTAACCTTTACTTCATGTGTCATCATTTCTTGTCCTGTCATATATTGACTTTCCTGTTTTACTTTATTCAGTTTCTTTATTTCCTGTCTGTCGTGCCTGGTGTTTCTGTCATGATGTCTGTCCTTGTCATGTTTTGTGTTTCCTGTTTTATTTTGCCAAGGTCGGCATGCTGGCCAGTGACCGGCTAGCCCCAGGGCCACCTCAGTCCCCGCCTCTGCTCCTGTCCCACATGTGACCACCGCTTTGGCCCCTGTCTTCGCCGTGAGATTGACCACCACTCCGGCCCCTGTTCCTGCTCCTGCCATGAGGGTGATCACCACGTCAGTCCTTGCCTCTTCTCCTGTTTCTGCCATTGCCCCTGCACCTGTCCTTGCAGCACCACCCATGCCTGCGCCCCGGGCCTTCGCAGTGCTGCCCATGCCTGCGCCCCAGACACACAAATGCCAGGTCCAAAATGTTGTGTTGTGAGAATTAAGTACTATCCCTTTAAGAGACTGAGGAAGTCATGTTGTGTTCACAGTCCATGTTTGTAGCTGCAACATAAGCTGAGACCGATAATGACACGTGCTGTCTGTAGTGATTTCATGTTAAAGACGTTCATTAAAGCAATAACGAAACACATGAAATGGTGAGGACACTGAGTTTCTACACAAAAGTTTCCCGGTAGGACATTGAATTGTCACAAGATGATGTCAATGTTATTCACTTCTCTGGTAAGTGGTTATAATGTTATGGCTGATCGGCGTACACTGAAAACATGAACTGCTGTTAACATTAACTGACTTGCCTGTGCTGCTGTAGCTCGTGCCCATGACTCACAGTAGGGGTGGGGCACTTTTTGTTGCGACAGTAAACCTCTGCTGCCTGTTTATCTTAACTTCTGTTTTGTGCAACATTTTTAAGGTGCTTGCTTCTCCTTTCATTTCTTTTTCCTGTTTTATAAAGTAAGGCCTGTTCACACGCTCTGCTGCCATTTCTGCAGCTGCAGTCACTTCCAGCTTCCCGTGGTGCCGAAACCAATTCTCAGTTTGGTCGTTGCTCTTATCTAATGATCCGTTTGTCGGCATTCTCTGAGCCAATCAGTCCCCAGTCTCTGTACTTTAAATTCAATACAGTCCTTCTTTTCCTCATTTTGATTATCCAGCCTACCTCCTCCTTCACCATCACCCCTCCTGACCCCTCCTAATTGAAACCACCAAAATATTGCTCTTTTCTTTCATATGATCTCTTTTTACAATTAAAAATTCTTAATATTAATTCTTAATTAGGCTCCAATACTCCCCAATACGATATGCATACGGTATGTTGTATCAAATAGGAGACCTCTGTCAAAGAAAGCCCCGGCAGTTGTTCAATTCAGCCTGGTGGAGTCTTCTCTTTGGTGTCATCAGAGTGATCTTTATTGCCAGCAACAAAGGAGAGCAGTCTTATAGTGCACAAAAGTTCACCACAATCCTACTCTAAAGTGTAAATCCCCTTGTTCCCGTCTTTTATACTTTTGGGACCCCACAGGTCACACCTTCTGTCCATTCCCTACATTTGGGGCACACCCTTATACCACCCCTTCATTTTAACGAATTACACCGTTAGAAATTGTCGTTGTCAATCTTGTTGAGGTTTTCATGACCTTGGGTGTCAGGCGTTCTTATCTATCTGCACATCCTCGTCCTTTTTTCCCATTTTTTTTCCCATTCCCGTTTTCACCTTCTTTTTTATTTTTTCAAGGTGGCTTCAGAATTCCCCTAGGTTCCCAGTTTTATGAAGTAATTCTTGCCCATTTTACGCCCTTATTTTCAGTTCTAAAATAATAAAGTTTATTACAAACTATTACAAACAAATTCGTGCCCTTACACATGTGCCCTTGTGAGGAATACAGTAGATATACCTTTGGTTTCAGTGCTCTCCCTCTGTGTTCTAGTAGCATATGCCTGGTGAAGGCCCATCATATCATCAAACATCATATTATAATCAAACTAATGACATTATGATCAGATATATCATTGTAATCAATATGACATTAGCACATCACAGGCTTTAAAATTACACTACAGGTACTGTTGGTTTGAATGCATGACAATGTATTTCACCTTTTTTCTCATAGTGCATGATGAAAAAGAAATCTACCTCCTCATTTTTTGTCTTATAGTTGACTCTTATACTCTCCAGTAGTTGCCCATTACAAGCAAATGGCCAACCGTGGGCTTACTATGTCATACTACTTAAAGGTACCACTACTAACACAATACAGCAAAGCTTCCATAAGGGGGCTCCACTGTGTTTGTATGTGACTCACGTCACATCTTTTCTCGTCTGTTTTTCATACCAAGGGCAAAACTAAGGCCCGACAACAGTACAGACACTGGCAAGAGTGCCCTGCATTTCCCACTGATCTGCCACCAAGAGGCAGAGAGCAGCTAAAAAGCGTAGGTGTGCATCTGCACAGTTCTACTGTTACATGTGTGTGTGCCTTGTTCCTGCTCCCTCTCTCCTGCAGGTTCCTCCTCTGCAGCAGAGGCCCAAAAGATGAACTTGTATAAGAGAAAGGTTGCTGTGCTATTGCGCTCTCTCTCATTTTTGCCAGAACCAGCAACCAGTGCGGCAGTGTGGTGCGTCCATACGGTGTGAGCTTGGTATGGTTGTGTACCACAGCTTTGTGCTCGCTTTCAGTTGTTTATTTTGTTAAATAAATATTCGTTGTACTTTTATCATTTGTTTCCCCTTATCATTATTCCTTCTTCCAATCCTAATCATGTGATTATTTTTATTGTGACCTCGCTAATAATAGCTTAAAAGAAGTCTCACTTTACTACTTAGAAATATTTTCTGTGCCAAAATCTGGAATATCATGGCAGGTACTATTCTATTCTATTCTATTCTATTCTATTCTATTCTATTCTATTCTATTCCATTCTATTCTATTCTATTCAATTCAATTCAATTCAATTCAGTTTTATTTATATAGCGCGAATAACAATACAAATCGTCTCAAGACGCTTCACAAAAACCAGCCTGCAACCTCCAGAGCAAGCCTGAGGGCGATGGTGGCAAGGAAAAACTCCCTTTTAACAGGAAGAAACCTTGAGCAGAACCCAGCTCATATGGAGGGACCCATCTGCCGAAGGCCAGCCGGGTAGAAACACAGAAGACAGAGAGAAAAGAAGAGCAGGAGAAACAAGATAAACAAACTTCTGTCATAGATACATACATCAAGCGGAAGGAAACATGTAGGGTCTAGTAATATAACACATAGCTGATGATCTATGACAGTTTGTGAGTATAACAGGAATCATGGGCAGGTTGGTGAATTGTTCATCTAGGTAGGAGTGGACAACTGGAGGAGGCCATGATGACTGGGGCAGATGCAGTTTATGGAGCTCCACAGGCCTGATACACAGCACTCCAGACCATGAAGACTGGGCTGGTTGATGAGGCCACGGCAGCAGATGTAGCTTAGAATTCCACAGGCCAGATATTCAGCCCTCCAGACCAGAGACCCTCACAAGAAGATGGAGGGGGAGGGGAGCGGAGGGGAGAGAGTAAGACACAGTGGTTAGTAAATTATAAGAGATAGAAAATAAAATGATAAGATATGATAAGGTATGCAGATTCATCATTAAAATGCCAAAAGAACAGCCGGCAAAATGCTTCAGTCGATGCTGATTTCTTACAGCAGGTGGAGACATTGGCCAGCTATTTTTCTGCAGGTCAATGTGGCGTTTGGTTGGCTTCTTTTACTGGGAAATTTAATGACACTAAGGTGCAAAAACACCAACAAAGAATCTGAATCTGTGCTCCCCTGGTAAGTCTCCGTGACATGTTTGCTGATTTGTTGTCAGGCATAAAGAACAAGACTTAATAATGTCAATGTCAGTGTTTATTTGTATTTTGTATGTAGCTGCTGGAAATACAATTTCCCTGAGGGAGTCATTCCAAAGGGATCTATAAAGTGGAGTCTAAGTTTATGTGCAAGTCTTTTATATGTGGACGCACGCACACAAGGTGCACAATATAAAATGTTTTACCTGGGTAAGAAACATCTGTAGGAGATAATCAGTGGCTTGAAAGAATGGAGTGAATTCATTTCACCATCCTGATTGTAGTTTCCCAGCCAACGTCCATATTGACACAAAACACCATGCATTCAGTTGCAATCCACAAGATATATCTCACAATCAGATCTGACTTTTATTGAATGAGATATAATCTTATCTTTCACATCAAAGATGGCTGTTTTTAAATGCCATCTGTCATGATGAGAGTACAGTACAATAAGTGCATGCACGCAGCACCATATTGACAGCAACAGAGACTGACCTTTACTCTCCGGTGACATCTCCTGGTTAAAAAAGAGATGGATCAAAAAAAAAAAAAAAAAAAAACGACTAGAAAATAGAAACCTCCAAGACCAAGGAAATGGTCAGCATCAGAGGGGAGGACACTGAAGAGGTGAAAACCTATATGTTCTTAGGAGTGCACCTCAACGACACACTGGACTGGTCTGCCAACACAGACGCCATGTACAGGAAGTGGCAGAGCTGACCGGGGGGGCATGAATCGAAGGAACTGTAAAACAATGGACAGACTGGCTAAGAAGGCGGGGTCTCTGATTGGTAGGAAGCTGGACTCAATGGGCACTATTGTGGAGAGGCGCACATGCAGCACATTGCAGTCCATCCTGAACAACATCAGACACCACCTTCAGGACATCCTGGAAGGGCAGAGAAGCAGCAGCAGTGGGAGGCTTCTCTCACTACACTACAGGACTGAGAGGTTCAGGCGGGTCCCTTATCCCCACAGCCATCAGACTGTACAGCGTCACTGTTTAATGCTTTAATACTAATTTGGAAATTGTTTCACACAGTAATTATTCATATTAACATGCTAGTACAGCCCATACATGTATATACTTCCACACATATCTACATATTTTCTTGCACTGTAGATTCTGGTGATTTTGTTGGTGTGTTATGTTGATGTCTGTGTATGTTTGTGTACAAGCTACTGGAGACGTGAATTGAATTACACTTGAATTAAGTATTTTTCTATTCTCTATGCTGAGGAGAATGGAGCTGTGGCATTCAGGGGGCCGGAGTGGACAGATGATATCAACAAACACAGAAAGGTGGAGATATTTAAAGCTGCATTTCTATATTTATTTTTTCTGTGTTAACAGAAGAAGGTGTCTGTGGATAGCAACAGTTCAAAGTAACCCTTAAAGGGGTTTGGAGGGTTACTATTACATTTTATGCACGTCCCAAGAGGATAAGCTCATATGGAGGGACCCATCTCCCAAAAGGCCAGCCGGGTAGAAACAGAGAATATATAGAGAGAAGAAGAACAGGAGAAACAGATAAACAAGCTTCTGTCATAGATACATATATCAAGTTGAGGGAAACACGTAGAATCTAATAATATAACACATATCTGATGATCTTATGCGACAGTTTGTGAGTATAGCAAGAATCATGGGCAGGTTGGTGAATTGTTCATCTAGGTAGGAGTGGACAACTGCAAGTCATGAAGACTGGGTGTAGTTCAAGACAGATGTAGTTTATGGAGCTCCACAAGTCTGATACACAGCACTCCAGACTATGAAGACTGGGCTGGTTGATGAGGCCACGACAGCAGATGTAACTTAGAACTCCACAGGTCAGATATTCAGCCCTCCAGACCAGAGACCCTCACAAGATGATGGAGCGGGAGAGAGTGAGACACAGGGGTCAGTAATAGAAAATAAATTATAAGAGATTAGAGGACAGGAGCTTGGTGCTAGAGAAGAGAGAGTAGAGGACATTCAGTGACGGATGGTTAAGTCCAGTCCTAACTATAAACTTTGTCAAAAAAGGAAGGTCTTAAGTCTGACCTTAAAAGTAGAGACGGTGTCTGCCTCCCGAACCCAAACTGAGAGCTGGTTCCACAGGAGAGGAGCCTGCTAGCTGAAGGCTCTACCTCCCATTCTACTTTTAGAAACTCTAGGAACCACAAGTAGACCTGCATTTTGAGATCCTTCCCTAGTTTCTTATGGGAAGTCAGGCTGGCTTCCCATAAGAAACAAGAAGACCAGTGGAAAGAATGAGAGAAAGCTACAGTTCAACTTCACAGTCTGCATCTCCAACTTGTTTGGGGACTACAACAACGTGCTTTAGTTCGCACAGTCTGGAGATGTACAGGTCAGCAAAGCAACAATGACACAACTACACTGGGGTTTTCTTCGTTTATGTCACTGTAATCAGGGACCACAGCGTCATATAAAATTGAATTATGTTTAACTGTGACATAAAACGTAAAAATAAAACCATAACGGAGTAATTAACTACTGCTACTGTACAGGTAGGTTGTTTACAAGGTAAACATAACGAACATGACATAACGAGAAGAACCCTTGCCAGACAGCCATAAGACAGAATTTCTAGGTTACAGGTCACGTGATGGTGATTATGATTGACACAATTACAGTAAAGGTCTGCCGCTATCTTTATTTATCTTAAAGTGCAACTATTTTATGGATTATTTGATTAATGATACTGGCATTGTCTCTTGTTGAGATCTTATTTGTGCTGGTGTGTGTAAAATGTGAGGCAATATGTGTGTAGTGTGTAGTTACCACATGTGTTCTCCTTGTTTATGTGTGCTTGAAGTCAAACCTCACAACACATACACTGTATCTGAGGTAGAGGGATGGCCTTACAATTAACTTTTAGCTGAATTCTCTGAGTTTCTATGTGATTAAGTGCTTAGAACAGATAAAGTCATTATAGTAGGTGACTTTAACATCCATGTTGATGTTGGCAGTGACAGTCTTAGCTCTTTATTTATGTCATTACTAGACTCAATTGGCTTTTCTCATTAAAGTTACCAATGATCTCCCCATGGCTTCAGACAATGGACTTGTCTCTATACTTGTCCTGCTAGATCCCAGTGCTGCATTTGACACTTTTGATCATGGTATTCTACTACAGAGACTTGAAAGTGTGATCAAGATTACAGGAACTGCATTAGACTGGTTTGAATCCATGTAAACAACATGAGACCATGTAAACAACAATTCTTCTATATATACCAAAGTAAGCTATGGAGTTCCTCAGGGTTCTGTGCTAGGTCCAATATTTTCACATTATACATGCTTCCCTTAGGCAATATTATTAGAAAGCACGGCATAAACTTGCTATATGCTGCTATAGGCCTAGGTTGCAGGGGGACGATGCACTGGGGACATGTCCTCTCCTGTCTCTTCTCTGGCTCCTGTCCTCTAATATCTTATGATTTATTTTCTATTACTAACCACTGTGTCTCACTCTCTCCCCTCCCCTCACACTCCATCTTCTTCTCTGGCCTGGAGTGCTGCATATCTGACCTGTGGAGTTCTAAGCTACATCTGGTACCATGGCCTCATCAACCAGCCCAGTCTTCATGACCTCCAGTCAAGACCCTAAACTTTAACGACCCGCTGTCCTCTAGTGTGAGCAAGGTGTTGAGAAGATCAAGGCTGGTGAACTCAGAGGGGAAGGATTGATGTATAAGATGGACACAAAGATCAGTTTCTGGTCCATTTTTCTTTCCATTCTGATGAAGATAAATAAAAGTCTGACACAGAAACACACTAAAAGGCAAAATCTGTCATAAGGACCTAGTGGGAAAGTGAAGGGAGTTAAATTCCTGAATGCAAATAGAAACGAAGTAGAAACGGATGTGACCGTTGGCCTGCAAATGTTTGTGCAGATTCCTTGATCCTTGGTCAGAAAGACCATGTCCATTCTCTGATAAGTCACAGCTGTTTTGGAGGCACAAGGCATTTTGGGCAGTTTTTCCAAAATGTTATGATCGATGTATATGCACATGTATTGCAGTCCACTGGGATAAGGCAGATACTGATGTGAGGACTATGGGTTGTGAGTAATTTTACATCCATGAATCTACCATAAGTTATGGACATGGTTGTTGTAGCCAGTGTTCTGTGTTATGTTATTGTGCGTATGCGTGTGTGGTAAGTTGTTTGTGTGTGTGGTAAATTGATTAAGTAAATGCATGAGACATTTAGTAAGAATAGACTGTCCTTTGCTATCATTGTATGATGAGATTGGAGAGCTTCTCCTTTTCAGTGCAAAACACAGTATATACAAGTTAGTGCAAAAAGATATTATTTACAAGAGAGGTTTAAAATATCAAAATAGAAATACTGAAAATATAAAAATTTCTAAAGAAAAATATGAAAATATATTTTCATAGCAGCAGCGGTAAAATGTAAAACATGTATTGCACCAGGTTAGAAACAAGGTTAGTAGCAGTAGTCCTGCTACGTGACATGCACACCTGGGCACAGGTCTGGAATTACAGCACACAAAGGTAGATAGAAGACATGTCTCTTATATGATGAGCTAATTATTTTTCTCAATTTTTCTCGAGGCGCATCTTTTTTCGCCCCTCGGTGACACCCCCCTGAGGTCCTGGTCCTCTGGGGAGGGCGCTTCCTCTGCAACGTAACTCTAGACGAAGACTGTGACTGGGACCCCTGGCGTCGCTGCTGCGGTTGCCGAGAAGTACCAGAAGCTGGGAATGCTGACCCCTGTCGCCTGCCATACACCCATGGCTCCTGACGAGTCCAGGCTGACTGATGGACAGGCTGGGAGTCCCTAGGTTTCCACCTGGCAGCAGCTGCTCTGCTGAATGGACTACCCTGTACGCCGGGACTGTTCAGCTTTATCCAGCACACCCTGGAAGCCCAGGTGGAACACATGCACTGGCACTATTGATATATTGGTTAACTCTCTCCTAATATTTTTGGGTAGAGAAGTCTGTGCCAACCAAACCTGTGACATCATTGCTGCTGACATAGAAGCACCAACATCCCTTGTGAGCTGAGAGTGGGTGACAAGAGCAGAGTCAATCAGACCCATCGTGTCTCTGTCATCTGGATTGGCTGTTCTCCGAAGAGCTGCCAATAAAATAGCAAGTGTTCCCAGAATGGGCTGCTCATGTGGCTGCGTTATGCATCCAACATGATTCACTAGTCGGTCAGTCGTTTCGCACTCTTTCACTGGACAGTGTGGGTTTATAGTCACACGCTCCGGCCCTAGGGATGTCAGGGCTGCAATTCAATTATACATGATCCCAACGGGAAAAAATGGCATCTGAGCATGCATTCTATTGTATAGAAAGCACACTCCCCGCTTGTTATAATGCCTTATAACACTATGTTCCCTTCGAAAGCAACATACCATGGGAGACAGGTCTAGAATACACCTCTGTAACACCCCACCTAACCACTTTAATGTTCACTTTGGAACTCTTTTTTCTTTGCTTGGAGTGGTGTCTACAACAATACCCATAGGCCACTCATTCCTCTTGACTTGATCGTTGAAGCACAACATCTCATTTTTCCAGTTTTCCAGTTTGTTTATTAGGCTGAAGTGATACCAGGTATTCATGATGCCAGTGTTTCCAAAACACATCAGCCAGGGACTGAATTTGCTTCCACTGCTTGCTGTAGGGGTCTCTGAGGTCATAATCTCCTCAGCTTTCTGTGTTAGGAGCATGGCAGGGGTGAGAACAGTTGGCATGTCTGGATCAGATGACACGGGGACCAGAGGTCGGGTGACTTCAGACATGAGAGTGACAAGTAGGTCCGGGTATGATACCTCCGGCCACTGAGTGGGGTCGTTCACCCATTTCTCGGTCGGTAGGCTATGACATATGGCCCCTATTTTTTCAAGTTTTTCTACGTCACCGTCGTCGCTTAGCAATGACGTTATACATGTGTCTGCTAGACTAACATTAACATTTCCCTTGATTTCCAGCAAACAAATGTTAG